>NC_057807.1:94700294-94707657 GCF_018294505.1 Triticum aestivum | reverse complement strand
AACTATGCCCCTCGGTGCGGTGCTGGTTTTCTCCTAAAAAATAGATAGGTAATGGGGGCAAGTCCATACAAGGAAGATGTGTCAGTATAACTATGCCCCTCGGTGTAGTGCGATTATTCTGTTACCCACCTCCACGCACCCACACCCCACTAAGAAAGATAATGGGGCAAGTCATGTTACGGACTCGCCTCCGCATGTGACGTCGCGGCACGCCATGTCGTTGCCTACTACGGCTCGTTCCTGGCTCGGCCTCGCCGGGATGGGGGGGGTCCCGACCCCCCTCCCCACTGGCTCGTCCTCTTGCTAACATGGCGGTGCGCTCGTTTGACAGGCGCAATGCAGTTATTCCGCTTCCCACCCCCACGCACCCACACCCCCTAAGATAGTTAATGGGGCAAGTCATGTTACAGACTCGCGTCCACATGCGACGCCGCGGCACGCCACCTCGTCGCCTGCTACGGCTCGTTCCTAGATCGACCTCACCAGGATGGGGGAGGGGGGTCCCGACCCCTCGTGGCTCGGCCTCGCGCTAATGCGGCAGTGCGCTCGTTTGACATGTGCAGTGCGGTTATTCTATTTCCCACTCCCACGCACCCAAACCCCCCTAAGATAGATAATGGGGTGTCGGTGTCAAAACCGGCGGATCTCGGGTAGGGGGTCCCGAACTGTGCATCTAGGCGGATGGTAACAGGAGACAAGGGACACGATGTTTTTACCCAGGTTCGGGCCCTCTCGATGGAGGTAAAACCCTACTCCTGCTTGATTGATATTGATGATATGGGTAGTACAAGAGTAGATCTACCACGAGATCAGAGAGGCTAAACCCTAGAAGCTAGCCTATGGTATGATTGTTGTTTGTCCTACGGACTAAAACCCTCCGGTTTATATAGGCACCAAAGAGGGTTAGGGTTACACAGAGTCGGTTACAATGGTAGGAGATCTACATATCCGTATCACCAAGCTTGCCTTCCACGCCAAGGAAAGTCCCATCCGGACACGGGACGAAGTCTTCAATCTTGTATCTTCATAATCCAGGAGTCCGGCCAAAAGTGATAGTTCAGCTATCCGGACACCCCCTAATCCAGGACTCCCTCAGTAGCCCCTGAACCAGGCTTCAATGCCGATGAGTCCAGCGCGTAGATTGTCTTCGGCATTGCAAGGCAGGTTCTTCTCCAAATCCCGTGTACCTGTTTGAATAGCATCCGGCTTCTTTTAAATATTGCGCTCCTTGGCCTCCACGCCCAATAATGGCCATCTTCCACGTGCCGAACGAATGCGAAAGGCCAGGGTATTCTTACATTTTACCCCCCTAGCTGCGCAAATGAGCTGCCTATAAAGGAGACGAGGATCTAGATCTGAATCACACCATCCTCCCTTCGGGAGCATTCATCAGAGCGCATCTGATAGACACCCATACCATCATGGACAGTCGACGTGGCTCCTCCTCTCGGCCTCCCAGCCCCCATCCTGGGGATTGGGAGAGATGCTCCGTCCCGCACAGCAAGTTAGTGACGCTCCAAACCAAGGGATTTCTTCCCCCAACCTTCATGGATCCGGTTCGAGCCAGACTCACCACCTATAAGGGCGGAAAGCAAGCGGAGAGCGTCCCCAGCCCCTCCAAAGGAGAGCGGGTATGCCTTATCTCTTATTTGATAAGAGGGCTTGGATTTCCAATTCATCCGTTTCTCCGGGGGCTCCTGGAGTTCTACGGCCTCCAGTTGCACAACCTTACGCCTGCCTCCATTTTGCATATTGCGGGCTTCGTGGCCCTTTGCGAGCTGTTTTTGGGCATCGAGGCTCATTTTGCGCTATGGAAGAAGCTGTTCTGCCTTGTGCCCCATTCTCAAGAGGGGTCAATATATCAAGTGGGCGGAGCCGAACTATGGCGCATCGCCGGGACCGGATATCTATCCGGAACCCCGAAGAAGGCATCCGAAGACTGGCCTTCAGAGTGGTTTTATATAGAAGATGTTCCCCTACCGGACCCTGTTCGGATCGGCCTCCCTGAGTTCAATAATGCTCCTTTGAAGAAACGCCTAAGCTGGCGTCCACGGAGCCCTCAGAAGGAAAATGACAGGGACGTCCTTTACCTGATGAGCCGGATAAGGTTGTTGGCTCATTCCGGACTGACCATGATTGGGGTCATGGCCACATGCATTATGCGGGGGGTGCAGCCGCTCCAGTATCGAGGCCACCCCATGTGGGATTTCAACGGGGAGGATGATGCCACCCGCTGCGGCCGTAAGGGGCCGGGATCGGTCGCCGATCTGACGAAGATCTTGTCCGCGTTGTACAAGGGATAAGAGGAGGAATTTCTCCGCATCAATCCACGGGACGGATTTTCTATGTACAATCCTCCAAGGTGGGTAAGTGGACATTTATTTTTGCCTATCCAATCCATACTCCCATAGTCAAGTATCTCATTTTGTGATTTCGATGCAGGAACTGCGCCAGGCTGTAAAGGACATAAACAGCCCACCTCCACAACCCGAGGATCCGGAACGGTTCCTCGACCCGACCTCCCAAGAGGATCCGGACATATCAGTGGAGCTGATTGATGGGGTATTTCACCAACTGAGCATTGATAATGCCTTAGTCGCCATTACGGCTGATTACCCCAAAATACTTCCAGCCTCACAGGTAATTGAGATCAAAGTCCCAATACTTTGTAAATGACCCATCCATGCTTATTTTTGATCACCATACACCGATGACGTTTCATAGGGGGCGCCCTTGAGGCGGAAGGCCGAGCCCGTGGTGGCTAGCCAACAAGGGGCAGCACGGCCCAACAGGCTAAAAAGAAGTGCGGTCCGGATTGGAACTCCGGCGCAACGGTATGGCGTGCCACCTTACTCTCAGGCTTTATTCCTGGGAGACATACTGACGCTCGTGCTTTTTCAGGAAAAAGAGCGCTCGCCGGACTGTATCCGGAGAGGTTGCCAATCAATCCTCCGCTCGCCAGGCTCCAAAGCCAGGTCTAGAAGCGGAGGCGAACACGAGGCATGCGTCGGATGCTCCTCCGACAGAGGATGCCGACAGGTTAACTGCCACCAATTCCGAGGTGGAGAGTGCCATGAATCACAGGCGTCGCCGGACAGTTCTTCGTGACGCGTGTTTCTTCCCAGAGGCATTGGATGCCTTTAATTCGGGAGATGCGCACCTCCGTGCCGCTCAAAATGGTCTAGCCAGAGCCACTGAGCAGTATGTAAAAGACATACGGGTGAGAAAATTTGATAGTTATATATGCTAGTAGCCCCCGAGACTTGAAATAGTTAGAATAACTGATTTAAGGATCATTTATTATGCAGGGTCTTACAGAAAAGAATAGCCAACTATCCCAGGAGCTGGAGGAATGCAAGGCCCAACTTGAGGCCGCACTAGCCGCAGCGGGGGAAGCCAAAGAGACCCCCTCTTGTGATATATGCTTCAAAAGATAAGTAACTTGTGAAGTGCGGCGTTTGTAGAGGTCTGACAATAATATTGCAGATGACGCCGGGATAGATCCGGAGAAGCAAAATCTCATGTGCCGGTTAAAGGCCGGCGAGAATGTGCTTACAAGGGTGAGGCAAGAGAAAAATAATCTCCAAGATGCCAACACCCGGCTGGGTGAGGAACTAAAGGATGTTTGTGCCCAGCTGTCTGACTCTGTGAAGGAGAATCGGCGGCTTCGATGCAACATTTTTAGTAAGTGCTTAAACGAACTTTTGAAAAAAAGTTCAGCAAGGAAGTCGACTAACAGAGTTATATTTGTAGGTATGCTCACAGGCCGTCCTGCAGAGGAAATGCCTGGTTCTACGAGTGACCTTCTTCCTGAGCTCTTACAACTACACGAACGAGTTCGACAGGTGATGAAAGGCGTCGCCCAGGCCTTGTAGCCATCTCTCTCCCCGCCCAAAGGCCTTGGAGAGCTTGCAGAGAGGCTTCAAGGAGCGCGGCGGCGCTTCTGATTATGGAAGATATCGGCCTGTCGTCAGGGTGCCAGGGAAACCTGGACCATGGTGAAGACGCGGTACACGAAGGCTGACCCAAACCACATGGCCGAGGTCGGACCTGCGGGGCCCGATGGGAAGGAGATCCCTGTGAGCTTAGTGTACGACCAAGTAGAGTTGGCCGCAAAGTATTCCCAGCAGGACTGTAAACTAGACAGCCTATTAGATGGCATTAAAGAGGAATACAATCAGTCAGATTGACTATGTAATTAAAGATGACATGTAAGATGCCTTCTAGCCGGATTGTAGATCATTTGTCATAGCGGACCTTTTCACTTCAACCTCGGGACCCAATAGTCCAGAGTGTGTCCGAATACCCTCACGGTTATGTAAGAACCGGGGCATGCGTGGAGACCAGGCATAGGGGTCATTAGTGCTTTATCAGACAAGTCCCCAACTAGTTATGTTATATTACATGGTTAGTAAGAAACATCTTCCAGGGAGAATAGTTCCGTTAGGGGTTCCTTTCCCTGGGAGGCATGCCCTAAAGTGCATGTCCGGACTACAAAAAGAGCAGAAAAACATCTGGGGGCAGATAAATAAATAGGTAAAAAATTGTCTTTTAGTTCACTGACCGAATATTCTCTTAAGAACGCTAGCTTTCGGCTTCACCCAGTCTGAGGTACACATCCGGCTGACCCGGCAGTAACAATCGCAGAGGTGCTCCCTTTACCGCCTAGCCGAACAATCGGGAACGTAGGGGTAAGCACAGGAACTAGACAACCCAGCTTGGCCAAAACTTAAGTCATATCAATGCATATAATGGTGAATAAAAGGTACATGCGGAAGTGTGACACATGTGTTGGGCATGAAGCCCATATAAATAAGCTTCTGTTAAAGAAGCCCCCAGGTATAATGAGTGCGGATAGCGCGTCAAGTGTTTGCGAAAGATGCGCGAACAAGCTTTCAAAGGGTGCAATAGAAAAGGAGGGAGAAGGAGAGAAACAGAAGACAACTAATATGTAAAATATAGACGGGGCAAGGAGACGAACTCAGAATCCGGCGCTAGGCGTAGAATCTTCGGAGATGGGCTGCGTTCCATGGGTTCGGCTCGAGTCGCTTATCTGATGCATCTCGCAAACGGTACGCACCGCCAGTCAGGACTTGGTTGATTATAAAGGGACCTTCCCATTTGGGCTTGAGTTTTTCCTTTTTCTTGTCTGGCAGGTGTAGAACTAACTCGCCAATGTTGTAAGTTTTGGCCCATACTTCTCTGCTTTGATATCTTCGAGCTTGTTGTTGATAAAATGCGGAACGGGCTTTTGCCACGTCCCGCTCGTCCTCCAATGCGTCCAAACTGTCCTGCCAATTGAGCTCGGCTTCTCTTTCTTCGTACATGCGCATGAGAGGTGAGTCATGAATTATGTCACAGGGCAGAACTGCCTCTGCGCCGTATACCATAAAGAATGGTGTAAATACGATGGTGCGATTTGGAGTGGTCCGTAGCCCCCAGAGTACGGAGTCGAGCTCCTCTACCCAATGCATGTTAGATTCCTTGAGGGACCGCACTAATCTGGGTTTGATGCCGCTCATAATTAGACCATTTGCTCGCTCGACTTGACCGTTAGTTTGAGGGTTATAGACTGAAGCATAGTCGAGCTTAATGCCCATGTTTTTACACCAGAGTTTGACCTCGTCGGACGTAAAGTTCGTGCCATTATCAGTGATGATGATATGGGGGACACCGTAATGGTGTACGACCCCTGATATGAAGTCTATCACCGGTCCGGATTCGACCGTCTTAACAGGTTTGGCCTCTATCCATTTGGTGAATTTATCCACCATGACCAGTAGGTATTTTTGCTTGTGGGTTCCTCCTTTAAGGGGTCCAACCATGTCAAGCCCCCAGACCGCGAAGGGCCAGGTGATGGGTATAGTTTTGAGGGCAGTGGGTGGCATGTGGCTTTGATTGGCAAAGAGCTCGCAACTGACACATTGTTGGACTAAGTCCTGAGCATCTGCCCAGGCCGTCGGCCAAAAAAATCCTGTATGGAAGGCCTTGCCTACAAGGGCCCGGGCTGCGGCGTGGTGCCCGCCGAGTCCGGCATGAATTTCAGCCAGAAGGTTCTGCCCTTCCTCTTCGGAGATACACCTTTGAAGGACTCCGGTTGTGCTTTTCTTGTAAAGCTCTCCCTCATGGACCTTATAGGCTTTAGATCGCCGCACTATGCAGCGGGCCTCGTTTTGGTCCTCGGGAAGTTGCTACCTGGTTAGGTAGGCTAGGAATGGTTCCGTTCATGGGGAAATGACTACCATTATTACATGGGCTAAAGATGTTACTTCGTTGGCAGAACCACTAACTGTGTCAGGATGTTCGACATCGGGCAGTGCGGTTGGGTCTGGGTTGTTATTTCCGGATTCTCCCTCCCATAGTATGGATGGCTTGAACAGCCTCTCTAGGAAGATGTTTGGAGGGACGGCATCGTGCTTTGCGCCAATGCGCGCCAATACGTCTGCTGCCTGGTTGTTATCCCGGGCTATATGGTGAAATTCGAGCCCTTCAAACTGAGCTGACATTTTTAGGACGGCGTTGCGATAAGCTGCCATTTTCGGATCCTTGGCATTGAAGTCTCCATTTATTTGGGATATCGCGAGGTTCGAATCCCCGCGCACCTCTAGGCGTTGAATTCCCATGGAGACTGCCATCCGGAGGGCGTGTAGAAGGGCCTCGTATTCGGCTACGTTGTTGGAGTCCGTATACATTATCTGGAGTATGTATGGAACCGTATCTCCGGTTAGGGATGTCAAAACGATGCCAGCCCCCAGACCGGCCAACATGTTGGAGCCGTCAAAGTGCATTATCCAATTGGAATATGCGCCGTACTCTTTAGGGAGTTCGGCTTCAGTCCATTCGGCGATGAAGTCGGCCAAAACTTGCGACTTAATAGCTCGCAGTGGCTTATAGTGTAACGCCCCAGAGATACTTTCCATATTTGTATCCAACTCTTGCCGTCTCCGGCGCTAAGTTATATTTATTTCTCGGGTTGGGTCTTTGTCTCCGTGTGTTGTTTTTCTTTTTCGTGCATCTCTTATCATGTCATCACGTGCATTGCATTTGCATACATGTTCATCTCATGCATTCGAGCATTTTCCCCGTTGTCCGTTTTGCATTCCGGCGCTTCGTTCTCCTCCGGTGGTCATTTCTAGTCTTCTTTCGTGTGTGGGGTTTAAACATTTCCGGATTGGTCCGAGACTTGCCAAGCGGCCTTGGTTTACTACCGGTAGACCGCTTGTCAAGTTTCGTATCATTTGGACTTCGTTTGATACTCCAACGGTTAACCGAGGGACCGAAAAGGCCTCGTGTGTGTTGCAGCCCAACACCCCCCAAATTTGGCCCAAAACCCACCAAACTCTGCTCCTTGTCCTAGAGCGTT
>NC_057807.1:94698278-94699524 GCF_018294505.1 Triticum aestivum | reverse complement strand
CCGCCCCGGGTCGCCGGATCCGGTCCCCGGCGACCGCCTCCTCCACGCCCGGCCCCCTCTCCGGCGACCACCCGGAGCCCGGCGTCCCTCTCCTCTCCGGCGAACAGTGTCTCCGGCGCCGCCTCGGGAAGCGTGCCGATCCAAATCTGGATCTGGGCTAGGTTGACCTCTCCCCGAAACCCTAATCTCCCAGATTTTTATGCATTCTTTGACTGCTTGTATCTCCGCAACCGTAGATCCGTTTTGGGCATATGATATATCAAAATCTTCGCCTCGACATGTACATCATTTCATTCCATTGCATCATTTGCATTTGAGGTCATCTTGATACCCAAAATGCTGTTAGAAGGAGGCTTCGTGAGTTAAACTGCAGATCCGTTAGTTCATCATGCACTTTTGTCATTTTTGCTATATTTAATTCGTGCATGATATGCCTGTGCCCTTTTGGGATGATTTGTGAAGCATTTTGTCTTCTTTCCAGAGGTGCCACCCATGCATTTTTAGGGTGTGTGTGTTGTCTTGTGCAAGCTTACGAAGTAGGGTACCTGAGATTGCAGATTTCAGGGACTTAGTGATTTTCACTAAGTCTGGGATATTTTAGTTCATGATGCCATATGTCCAGCTTGTTTCCTAGTGATCCGTGCCTCTTTTGAGGATGATCAGTAAGGGAGTTCTGATATTTATGTTATGCTCTATCCATCCATGTCTTTGTTGGCATTTGTGGAGTGCTCTAGGTTGACTCAATCGAGCTCAACTTTTGCTTCATTGTTAATCTGGGCAGATCGTCAACTCGTTTGCGATTTAGCCGATGCTCCCGTTAGTGTTCCTTGCATGCTATGCCTTTGTTCTTGCCATGTGTAGCTAGCACTTTGTGCCTTCTTGCTGGTTATATGCTTTCCTTGCCATGACTTGCACCGTAGTGAGTGCATCGAGCTCGTTTGCATGCCTTCGTGAGTTAAATTTCAGCATGTCTCAGTTTTCACTAAGTCTGAAAACTGATTGTGTTCGAGCGATGTTCGTGAGCTCGGTAGAGTATTTTGTGAACCCTTTTGGCCCCAGGTCACTTTGGGTGTTTTATTAAGCTGGTTGAGTAGCTCCATGCCATGTTCTTACTTGTCATGTTCAGGTTTTCTATCATGTTGTTTTGCTGCTCCGAAGAGAGCATCGTGATCTGAAATTTCAGACTAGTGTTAATTTCACTAAGTCTGAAATCTGTTTTGCATTTGCGTTTTAGCCATGCTTGTTT
>NC_057807.1:94692890-94698268 GCF_018294505.1 Triticum aestivum | reverse complement strand
CGCCGCCCCGGGTCGCCGGATCCGGTCCCCGGCGACCGCCTCCTCCACGCCCGGCCCCCTCTCCGGCGACCTCCCGGAGCCCGGCGTGCCTCTCCTCTCCGGCGAACAGTGTCTCCGGTGCCGCCTCGGGAAGCGTGCCGATCCAAATCTGGATCTGGGCTAGGTTGACCTCTCCCCGAAACCCTAATCTCCCAGATTTGTATGCATTCTTTGACTGCTTGTATCTCCACAACCGTAGATCCGTTTTGGGCATATGATATATCAAAATCTTCGTCTCGACATGTACATCATTTCATTCCATTGCATCATTTGCATTTGAGGTCATCTTGATACCCAAAATGCTGTTAGAAGGAGGCTTCGTGAGTTAAACTGCAGATCCGTTAGTTCATCATGCACTTTTGTCATTTTTGCTATATTTAATTCGTGCATGATATGCCTGTGCCCCTTTGGGATGATTTGTGAAGCATTTTGTCTTCTTTCCAGAGGTGCCACCCATGCATTTTTAGGGTGTGTGTGTTGTCTTGTGCAAGCTTACGAAGTAGGGTACCTGAGATTGCAGATTTCAGGGACTTGGTGATTTTCACTAAGTCTGGGATATTTTAGTTCATGATGCCATATGTCCAGCTTGTTTCCTAGTGATCCGTGCCTCTTTTGAGGATGATCAGTAAGGGAGTTTTGATATTTATGTTATGCTTTATCCATCCATGTCTTTGTTGGCATTTGTGGAGTGCTCTAGGTTGACTCAATCGAGCTCAACTTTTGCTTCGTTGTTAATCTGGGCAGATCGTCAACTCGTTTGCGATTTAGCCGATGCTCCCGTTAGTGTTCCTTGCATGCTATGCCTTTGTTCTTGCCATGTGTAGCTAGCACTTTGTGCCTTCTTGCTGGTTATATGCTTTCCTTGCCATGACTTGCACCGTAGTGAGTGCATCGAGCTCGTTTGCATGCCTTCGTGAGTTAAATTTCAGCATGTCTCAGTTTTCACTAAGTCTGAAAACTGATTGTGTTCGAGCGATGTTCGTGAGCTCGGTAGAGTATTTTGTGAACCCTTTTGGCCCCAGGTCACTTTGGGTGTTTTATTAAGCTGGTTGAGTAGCTCCATGCCATGTTCTTACTTGTCATGTTCAGGTTTTCTATCATGTTGTTTTGCTGCTCCGAAGAGAGCATCGTGATCTAAAATTTCAGACTAGTGTTAATTTCACTAAGTCTGAAATCTGTTTTGCATTTGCGTTTTAGCCATGCTTGTTTGAACCTCTTAATGGATGAATTTGCCTATGGCTCAGTGCTAGTGTTTTGTCAACCATCTTGTGTACATCACTGCCATATATTTTGTTTTCATGTTTGGTGGCTGTAGCATGTTCATTTCGTTGCATTTAGATGCCTACTTGCTGTAAATCGCAGACCGGTGTCATATCTTAAAACGCTTGCCATTTCTAAACCGTAACTCCGATTCCAATGATCTTTATATCGTTTTCAAGCGATTTCATCCCCGCTATCCAGTGGCACACTTGGTTTTCCAAGTTGATGCCAGGTTCATGCATTTCCTGTCATATCTTGCATTTTGCATCCCGCATCGCATCCCGCATAGCATATCGTCATTTCATCATATTGCTTGGTCTTGCCCGTGGTTGATTGTATCCTTGTTGCTTGTTTGTCTTGTTGGGTAGAGCCGGGAGACGAGTTCGCTACCGAGGAGCCCGTTGAGTTTGCTTGTGAGGATCCAGTCAACTCTGACAACTGTGCAGGCAAGATGATCATACCCTCGAAATCACTACTATCTTTGCTATGCTAGTTTGCTCGCTCTTTTGCTTTGCCAATGCTACGATGCCTACCTTTTGCTTGTCAGCCTCCCAATTGCCATGTTGAACCTCTAACCCACCTTGTCCTAGCAAACCATTGATTGGCTATGTTACCGCCTTGCTCAGCCCTTCTTATAGCGTTGTTAGTTGCAGGTGAAGATTGGAGCCGTTCCTTGTTGGAACATTTATTTACTTGTCGGGATATCATTATATTGCTATGTTATCTTAATGCATCTATATACTTGGTAAAGGGTGGAAGGCTCGGCCTCTCGCCTAGTGTTTTGTTCCACTCTTGCCGCCCTAGTTTCCGTCATATCGGTGTTATGTTCCCGGATTGTTGCGTCCCTTACACGGTTGGGCTATAATGGGAACCCCTTGATAGTTCGCCTTGATTAAAGCTTTTCCAGCAATGCCCAACATTGGTTTTACCATTTGCCACCTAGCCTCTTTTTCCCTTGGGTTTCCGGAGCCCGAGGGTCATCGTATTTTAGCCCCCCTTGGGCCAGTGCTCCCTCTGAGTGTTGGTCCGAACTGAGCTGCCTGCGGGGCCACCTCGGGGAAACTTGAGGGTTGGTTTTACTCGTAGCTAGTCTCATCTGAGTGTGCCCTGAGAAAGAGATATGTGCAGCTCCTATTGGGATTTGTCGGCACATTCGGGCGGTGTTGCTGGACTTGTTTTAACCTGTCGAAATGTCTTGTTGTACCGGGTTACCGAGTCTGATCGGTGTGTCCCGGGTGGAGGTCTATTCCTTCGTTGACCGTGAGAGCTTGTCATGGGCTAAGTTGGGACTCCCCTGCAGGGATTGAACTTTCGAAAGCCGTGCCCGCGGTTATGGGAAGATGGGAATTTGTTAATGTCCGGTTGTAGATGACTTGAACTAAACTTAATTAAAATGAATCAACCGTGTGTGTTACCGTGATGGCCCCTTCTCGGCGGAGTCCGGGAAGTGGACACGGTGTTGGAGTTATGCTTGCGCAGGATGTTCTTTTAGCTTCTCGCTCGTGCTTCGCCTTCTCTTCTCGCTCTCTTTTGCGTATAAGTTAGCCACCACATATGCTAGTCGCTTGCTACAGCTCCACATATATTGGCCTTATCCATTCCTATGAGCTTAAATAGTTTTGATCGCGTGGGTGTGAGATTGCTGAGTCCCTGTGGCTCACAGATACTACAACTCCAGATGCAGGTCCAGGTGTTTCTGCTCCAGTTGACGATTACGAGCTCCAGTGGGAGTTCGACGAGGACTCTCAGCGATACTACGTGTCTTTTCCGGATGATCAGTAGTGGTGCCTAGTTGGGGTTATCGATTCAGGACCTTGTCGCATGTTGGGGGTCTTTTCTATTTTGGCGCCGTAGTCGGGCCATGAGTGTTTGTTTGATGGATGTTATTTATATACTCTGATGTGACGTGGCGAGTGTAAGCCAACTATGTTATCTCCCCCTTTTATTATGTATTACATGGGATGTTGTAATGATTGCCTGACTTGCGACATTGCTTTCAATGCGGTTATGCCTCTAAGTCGTGCCTCGACACGTGGGAGCTATAGCCGCATCGAGGGCGTTACAAGTTGGTATCAGAGCCTTCCCCGACCTTAGGAGCCCCATTGCTTGATCGTTTTTAGCAGCCGAGTTGTGTCTAGAAAAAAATGTTTTGAGTCCTTAGGAATTATATATCGGAGAGCTTAGGAATTCTTTTTACTTCCCAGTCTCATCATCGCTCTAGTAAGGCATCCTGGCGTAGAGTTTTGACTCTTCTCTTCTCAAATTTCACTAAAAAATTTTTTTAGGATCACGCGAGTATCTTGGTTTTGTTCCGATGGTTTTGTGACGAGAACATTGTTCTTGGTGCCTCCTGTCTTTAGGGGTTGTGGCAGTGTCCCGGGGAGTTGAGCTCCGAGGTGTTGTCGTCACAATTTCATCGTTGCAATTCTGGTATACTTGAGATATGTTCGCCGACATCGAAAATCTCTTTTATGCAGTTCGTTGGTGAGATAATCTCGACGCCACCCAGTACTGGGGCGGGAGTTCGGGAGTATCGCCATAACTTGTATAACGGATGCTTTTCGAAGGTTGAGGTAGATGGTTTCCGAAGTTTTCCTGGTTATGTGTTGAAGGATGGATACAGCTGGATGTAGGATTTGCTAGTTTGGGTGAGATATTGTGCTTCCCCTGTATCCCCAACACCTGATTGCATAACCGGAAAGGTTCGGGAGTTTCATAGGTGGGAATTCTAGTAGCTCTAGTTCTTCTTCCACGGATATTGGTATGAGATTGGGATTTCTTACCAATTATTCGTTCTTGATCCGTACCTTGTTGATTTATTTCTCTTCCTTAATTCTTCGTGGCTTCTCAATTTATGGATATGTGATCATTTGAAGAGGAATGCATTCGTTCATTTTGTTCGGATGTGAAGACTATATGTTGCAATTTTCATTCCGTTGGATTCAGCTTCTATATTGTTGTCTATCTATGTGCTAATGGTGGTCAACCTCTTCAGGATGGCTCCTCCAACGCGCACGACTCCGAATCCTGATCCGCCTCCACCTCCGCCTCCTCCGGAAGCATGGCAAGCTGTGATGGCCGCTACTAATGCAAACACACAGTTGATCATGCAAATCCTTCAAGAGCGCAATCAAGGCAGTCAAGGGAATCAAGGCCATAATCAGCACCACTTTGCTACTCTGAACTAGTTCCTTGCTAATGGCCCAAAGACGTTCAGCGGTTGTGTTGAGGCTACCGATGCTGACGATTGGCTAGTGGATCTGGGCAAGCATTTTGAATGTAGCAACGTCAGGCCTGAAGATTTCGTCAAGTTCGCTTCTTTTCAGCTCAAAGATCAGGCTGCAGAGTGGTTCCAGCAGTACAAGGATTCCAGAGGTGGACGTCTGATCACTTGGGACGATTTCCGTCAAGATTTCCGCGCTCATCACATCCCTCAAAGTGTGGTTGAGAGTAAGCGTCAGGAATTCCGCAATCTGAAGCAAGGCTCTTTGTCTGTCTATGACTACAACAAGTTGTTCCAGAAGCTCGCCCGTTTTGCCAAGCAGGATGTTCCTGATGAGAAGAGCATGATCTATCAGTTCAGGGGTGGTCTTCATGAGGAAATTCAGCTCGCTCTTGTCCTCTTTGAGCTGTTGAGATACGATGAGTTCTACAACATGGCACTGAAGCAAGAGGCTGCTCAGATGAGATGTGATGCTTCCAGGAAGCGTGCCAGAGATGTTACTCCTTCTTCCTCTACTCAAGTGGTCAAGCAGCAGAAGTATTGGCTTCCTCCTCCTCCGTTCCGTCAGCCGTATCAGCAGAAGAGTAAAGGTGGCAGTGGTTTCTCCCACCCACCCAACCCAGGCTTTCAGAACAAGTCTTCGTCTCAAGCTCCAAGACCGAGTGCTCCGTATCACCGTCCGCTTTCAGAGGTCACGTGCAACAAGTGCCAACAGAAGGGTCACTATGCCAACAAGTGTACCAACCAGAGGCGTCTTCCTCCTCCTCCTCCTGTCAGATCCGCAAGTACAGCTGTGGTCAAGCACAATCCCAAGCACGCCAAGGTCAATATGCTGAATGCAGCTCAGGCTGAGGAT
>NC_057807.1:94688112-94692880 GCF_018294505.1 Triticum aestivum | reverse complement strand
TTAATTAAAATGAATCAACCGTGTGTGTTACCGTGATGGCCCCTTCTCGGCGGAGTCCGGGAAGTGGACACGGTGTTGGAGTTATGCTTGCGCAGGATGTTCTTTTAGCTTCTCGCTCGTGCTTCGCCTTCTCTTCTCGCTCTCTTTTGCGTATAAGTTAGCCACCACATATGCTAGTCGCTTGCTACAGCTCCACATATATTGGCCTTATCCATTCCTATGAGCTTAAATAGTTTTGATCGCGTGGGTGTGAGATTGCTGAGTCCCTGTGGCTCACAGATACTACAACTCCAGATGCAGGTCCAGGTGTTTCTGCTCCAGTTGACGATTACGAGCTCCAGTGGGAGTTCGACGAGGACTCTCAGCGATACTACGTGTCTTTTCCGGATGATCAGTAGTGGTGCCTAGTTGGGGTTATCGATTCAGGACCTTGTCGCATGTTGGGGGTCTTTTCTATTTTGGCGCCGTAGTCGGGCCATGAGTGTTTGTTTGATGGATGTTATTTATATACTCTGATGTGACGTGGCGAGTGTAAGCCAACTATGTTATCTCCCCCTTTTATTATGTATTACATGGGATGTTGTAATGATTGCCTGACTTGCGACATTGCTTTCAATGCGGTTATGCCTCTAAGTCGTGCCTCGACACGTGGGAGCTATAGCCGCATCGAGGGCGTTACATATAGGTTATGTCGAACGGGAGGAGCTCAATGGCCCATTTGGCAATCCAGCCCGTCGCGTCGTGGTTGTTTATAATGTCGTTAAGAGGTACTTCAAAGGCTACAGTTATCGAACACTCTTGAAAGTAGTGTCGCAGCTTCCGGGATGCCATGAACACCGCGTATGCTATCTTTTGATAATGCGGGTACCGTGACTTACATGGAGTCAGGATAGCGGACACGTAGTAAACTGGTTTTTGAAGGGGGAACTTGTGTCCATCCGTTTCTCGTTCGACAACGAGCACTGCGCTCGCAACTTGATGAGTTGCCGCGATATATAATAGCATTGGTTCGCCCGTGTTGGGCGCGGCCAGGACCGGGTTTGTTGCCAATATGGCTTTTATTTCTTCGAGTCCAGCCGTGGCGGCACCCGTCCACTCGAAGTGTTCGGTTCGTCGGAGGAGGCGATAAAGAGGTAACTCCTTTTCTCCTAAACGGGAGATAAAGCGGCTTAGAGTCGCCACGCATCCCGTCAATTTTTGTATTTGCTTGAGGTCCTTTGGGATATCCAATTGTGACAGAGCTCGGATCTTGGCTGGGTTTGCTTCAGTTCCTCTACCGGATACAATGAAGCCCAAGAGCTTTTCGGCTGGAATGCCGAAAATGCTTTTTTCCGAGTTAAGCTTAATGTCATATGTTCGGAGATTATCGAACGTGAGCCTCAAATCATCTACTAGAGTTTCGACGTGCTTGGTTTTGACGACTACATTGTCTACGTATGCCTCCACTATTTTGCCGATCTGGTTTGCCAGACATGTCTGAATCATGTGCTAATATGTTGCGCCGGTGTTTTTGAGGCCAAAGGGCATTGTGTTGAAGCAGAATGGGCCATATGGGGTGATGAATGCTGTTGCGACCTAGTCGGGCTCTGCCATCTTAATTTGGTGGTAGCCGGAGTATGCGTCGAGGAAACACAATGAATTGTGTCCTGCGGTAGTGTCGATAATTTGATTGATACGGGGGAGTGGGAAGGGATCCTTTGGGCAAGCCTTATTGAGGTCCTTAAAATCGACGCATAGGCGCCAGGATTTGTCCTTCTTTGGTACCATCACCAGGTTTGCTAGTCAGTCTGGATGTTTTATATCTCTGATGAATCTGGCCTCCAATAATTTGGCTAGCTCCTCTCCCATGGCCTGTCTCTTGGGCTCAGAGAAACGTCGAAGAGCCTGTTTGACTGGCTTGAATCCTTTTAGGATGTTTAGGCTGTGCTCGGCCAGCCGTCATGGGATTCCTGGCATGTCTGAAGGGTGCCAGGCAAAAATGTCCCAATTTTCGTGTAGGAATTCTCGTAGTGCGGCATCTACATAAGGGTTTAATTGTGCCCCGATGGAGGCCGTTTTCGTAGGGTCCGTTGGATGGACTTGAAATTTGACTATTTTATCCGCTGGTTTAAAGGAGGTGGACTTGGATCTCTTATCGAGTATCACATCGTCCCTATTCACCGTGGAGCGCAGCGCAGTGAGTTCTTCGGCCGCTAGGGCTTCGGATAGTGCCTCAAGGGCCAGTGCGGCTGTAGTATTTTCGGTGCGGAGCACTGTGTCCGGGTCACTAGCAAGAGTGATGATTCCGTTGGGCCCGGGCATTTTGAGCTTCATGTACCCGTAATGGGGTATAGCTTGAAAAATTGTGAATGCCTCTCGCCCTAATAGAGCATGATATCCGCTGCTGAACGGGGCCACTTGAAACGTGACCTCCTCAGACCTGTAATTATCCGGCATGCCGAATACCACATCTAGTATGATTTTTCCTGTACAGCATGCTTCTCGACTGGGGATTATTCCTCTAAAGGTTGTGCTGCTTCGCTCAATGCGGCTCCAATCTATTTCCATTTTTCGGAGGGTTTCCTCATAAATGAGGTTCAGTCCGCTGCCGCCGTCCATGAGTACTTTTGTGAGGCGAAAGCCATCCACTATTGGACTGAGGACCAGTGCAGCTGGTGCTCGGGCTGTTCAAAATTTAGGTTCGTCACTGGCATTGAAGGTAATAGCCGTGTCACTCCATGGGTTTATTGTTGCTACATGGTAGACTTCAGCAAGGCTGCGGAGTGTTCGTTTCCGCATATTATTTGATGCGAATGTCTCGAAGACTGTTAATACCGTACTGATATCCTTGGGCTGATGCTCTGGAGCTAGAAGCTTCGCCACTTTTGGCCACCTGCCGTAGTATCCAACATGCTCTAAGGCTATGAGTTGGAGTGGCGCCCTCTGTACTATGAATTTTGCAGGGTCCATTGAGCCATCCCTCCAGTACGGTTCCATGCCCTATAGAGGGTGTTTGCTTTTTGGTATTTAACCCAGGTGCCTGGCGATGATGCACCCTTTTATTTCGGACTGGGGTTGTATTCAGGGCCAGATTGTCCCAAAAATTGATTTCGGTTTGCTAGGCGCTTTCCATCTCACAATATTTTTGTACTATGGACGCCAAGTCAGCGAAGCGTGTAATTTCACGACGACTTACGGTGTTGAGGATTCCCTTGTCCGTGCAATTATTGCGGAAGAATGTAATCGCGTCCTCCTCACAGCAGTCCTTTTTTCTGTTCATAACCAGGAGGATCTGGCCCAGTAATGGTGTACTGTTTCTGCGGGCTCTTGCTGGATTTGGGATAGATCGCTTATGTTTGGGTGGGCGGGTGGAATTAAATCCGGAACCCCGTCCAATCTCAGGCTCAGGGGCCAAGAAGTTTCCAAACTCGGAAGCTTGGGTTCTTGGATGTTGTCGAATGCACCTAGCCTGCTGCCTGACTTTAGGTTCAGGGCTTGAGTTACGTCCTCCCCTCCGCGGGAATCCGGCCTGGAGGGATCGGGAATCCGGACATAGCTAGTCCTTAAAATCGAGGAAGGGTCACCGTATTGCTCCTCAACCACGGCAACGTGGTGGGTAACCTGGGGAGAATTGATCTCTCTCAGATCGGTTTTAGGCCCAATCTGATCGTAGTCTGTAGCGACTCCCAGGGCGGCGATGCGATCCAAGAGCTCGTTTATGGAAGAGAGCTCCATCGGATCTAACTGCTCGACGAGTTCCGAGCTAAAGCGAAGATTGCTTTTGATGACCCGAGAAGTCATCGTCCGTGCGGTGGCCGGACAGGCGGTCATAAGGAAACTGCCTAGCCGGAGAGTTTGGCCGATAGCCAAAGCTCCTTTAGCAACAGTGCCTTCTTTAAAGACGGGATGAGGCATCCTTCCTGATGGCGACGTCATAGAGGAACTCTCAATGAAAGCACCAATGTCGGTGTCAAAACCGGCGGATCTCGGGTAGGGGGCCCCGAACTATGCGTCTAGGCGGATGGTAACAGGAGACAAGGGACATGATGTTTTTACCCAGGTTCGGGCCCTCTCGATGGAGGTAAAACCCTACTCCTGCTTGATTGATATTGATGATACGGGTAGTACAAGAGTAGATCTACCACGAGATCAGAGAGGCTAAACCCTAGAAGCTAGCCTATGGTATGATTGTTGTTTGTCCTACGGACTAAAACCCTCCGGTTTATATAGGCATCGAAGAGGGTTAGGGTTGCACAGAGTCGGTTACAATGGTAGGACATCTACATATCCGTATCGCCAAGCTTCCCTTCCACGCCGAGGAAAGTCCCATCCGGACACGGGACGAAGTCTTCAATCTTGTATCTTCATAATCCCGGAGTCCGGCCAAAGGTGATAGTTCGGCTATCCGGACACCCCCTAATCCAGGACTCCCTCATGGGGCAAGTCCATACAAGATGTGTCAGTAAAACTATGCCCCTCGGTGCGGTGCTGGTTTTTCATCCATATGTAGCTGCTAGAAAATTAGCAAGTACTACAACAGAAAAGTTAAGAAGCATCAACACTGGCTTATATTGCTCACTGGCAGACTAAAGAATGACAGTACAAGTACAGTTGAACGGACAATATAGATTTACTAATATAAAAGGTACAAAGAAGCATCAGTTCGCAAATCCATCAATAAAAATATGTCAGACTAGACACAGAAGTTGTACTTTGAATGAACCCTCAGTACAACTTAGTTTACAAGCAAGTACTATAATGCTAAAAAATAAAACCAGAAAACCTTTGA